>NW_028115687.1:0-13985 GCF_964273445.1 Streptopelia decaocto
GGGGGGCACACAGCCCCGGACGCCTGGGTCCGTCCCCCCCTTTAACCCCCCCCCTCTCCCGCAGGTTGGTGCCCGGTGAGGCCGTGGGGGGCTGGCCGCGCCCCTCCCCCGCCATGGCCCGCCCCGCCCCCGCCCTGCGCAGCCTCCTCGTCACCGCCGTCCTCGTCACCTCCGCCACCCAAGGTACGCACCCCGGGGGGGGTGGGGGGCGCCCGGACGCCTGGGTCCATTCGGGGCGGGGGGGGGGGGGCAGCAGGATGCTGGGGGCTAATGGGGAGAGGGGGGCACCCGGATGCCTGGGTCCATTATGGAGTGGGGGTGGGAGGTGCCTGGATGCCTGGGTCCCTTGGGTGTGCAAGGGGTGTGCAAGGCTCGTGCAAGGGGTGTGCAGGGCCTGGGCAAGGGGTGTGCAATGCTCGTGCAAAGGATGTGCAGGGGTGTGCAAGACCCATGCAAGGGGTGTGCAAGGCCCGTGCAAGGGGTGTGCAAGGCTCGTGCAAAGGATGTGCAAGGCTCGTGCAAGGGGTATGCAGGACCCATGCAAAGGGTGTGCAAGACCCATGCAAGGGATGTGCAAGGCTTGTGCAAAGGATGTGCAATGCTCGTGCAAGGGGTGTGCAATGCTCGTGCAAGGAGTGTGCAAGACCCATGCAAGGGGTGTGCAAGGCCCGTGCAAGGGGTGTGCAATGCTCGTGCAAGGGGTGTGCAGGGCCCATGCAAGGGGTATGCAAGGCTCATGCAAAGGGTGTGCAATGCTCGTGCAAGGGGTGTGCAATGCTCGTGCAAGGGGTGTGCAAGGCTCGTGCAAAGGATGTGCAAGGCATGTGCATGCTGGCTTCTGCAAGGGGTGTGCAAGACCCGTGCAAGGAGTGTGCAAGACCCATGCAAGGGGTGTGCAATGCTCGTGCAAGGCTGGTGCGAGGTCTCTGGGAGCCCAGCGGAGGGGTCTGCAGCGCTTGTGCGAGCCCTGGGCAGAGCTTGTGCGATGCTTGTGCAAAGGGGGACCCAGGCGTCCGGGATGGGGGGACCCAGATGTGCAGAGGACCCAGGCGTCCGGGATGGGGGGGACCCAGACACCCTGGATAGCAAGGGACCCAATGTGCAGAGGACCCAGGCGTCCGGGAGCACGCTCGGAACAAGGGTCACCCAGACATGCAAGTTAGGGGGAACCCAGGGATGTGGGACATAGGGGACCCAGGCGTCCGGGGCAAGGGAGACCCAGGGGTGCAGGGCAAAGACCCAGGTGGGTGGGACGTAGGGGACCCAGGGGTGCAGGATGTAGGGGACCTGGGCGCCCAGAACAATGGTGACCCAGACATGCAAGTTAGGGGGGGACTCAGGCATGTAGGTCAAAGACCCAGGGGTGCAGGACGGAGGGGACCCAGGCGTCCGGGACGTAGGGGGACAGAACAAGGGTGACCCAGACATGCAAGTTAGGGGGGACCCAGGGGTGCAGGATGTAGGGGACCCAGGCATGCGGGATGTAGGAGACCCAGGTGTCTGCAGCAAGGGGGACCCAGGTGTCCGGGACGTAGGGGACCTGGGCACCCAGAACAAGGGTGACCCAGACATGCGTTACGGGGGGACCCGGGTGTGTAGGTCAAAGACCCAGGGGTGTGGGACGTAGGGGACCCAGGGGTGTGGGACGTAGGGGACCTGGGCACCCAGAACAAGGGTGACCCATGCAAGTTAGGGGGGGACCCGGGCATGTAGGTCAAAGACCCAGGGGTGCGGGACGTAGGGGACCCAGGCGTCCGGGATGTAGGGGACCCAGGCGTGTAGGTCAAAGACCCAGAGGTGCGGGACGTAGGGAACCCAGACGTCCGGGACGTAGGGGACCCAGGGGTGTGGGACATAGGGGACCCAGGCGTGCGGGGCGAGGGGGACCCAGGCGTGTAGGTCAAAGACCCAGGTGGGTGGGACGTAGGGGACCCAGGTGTGCGGGACGTAGGGGACCCAGGCGTCCGGGACATAGGGGACCCAGGCGTCCGGGACGTAGGGGACCCAGGCGTGTAGGTCAAAGACCCAGGTGGGTGGGACGTAGGGGACCCAGGGTGCGGGACGTAGGGGACCCAGGGGTGTAGGTCAAAGACCCAGGGGTGCGGGACGTAGGGGACCCAGGCGTGCGGGGCAAGGGGGACCCAGGCGTGTAGGTCAAAGACCCAGGGGTGCGGGATGTAGGGGACCAGGCGTGCCGGACGTAGGGGACCCAGGCGTGTAGGTCAAAGACCCAGGTGTGTGGGACGTAGGGGACCCAGGGTGTGGGACATAGGGGACCCAGGTGTCCAGGACGTAGGGGACCTGGGTGTCCAGGACATAGGGGACCCAGGGTGCAGGACGTAGGGGACCCAGGCGTCCGGGACATAGGGGACCCAGGCGCGCGGGGGGCGTGGGGGCGCGGGTGTGTGGGGCGTGCAGGGACCCAGGCGTCCCCCCCGCAGGGCTGAGCCGGGCCGGGCTGCCCTTCGGGCTGGTGCGGCGGGAGCTGGCGTGCGAGGGCTATCCCATCGAGCTGCGCTGCCCGGGCAGCGACGTGGTCATGGTGGAGAACGCCAACTACGGGCGCACCGACGACAAGATCTGCGACGCCGACCCCTTCCAGATGGAGAACGTCCAGTGCTACCTGCCCGACGCCTTCAAAATCATGGCCCAGAGGTAGCGGGGGGACACGCGGGGACGCCACGGGGACGTGGGGACGGGGAGGGGACGTGGGGACACGTAGGACCTTTTGGAGATATGGGGATATGTAGGGATATAGGGACATGGGGATAATGGGGGACACGTAGGAGACGTGGAGACACATGGGAGGATGGGGACAAATAGATATGGGGACATGTAAGAGATATAGGGACATGGAGATAACGGGGGACACGGAGACATGGAGACACATGGGAGGATGGGGACAAGGGGGAGGCTTGGGGACATGTAGGGGACATAGGGACATGGGGATAACGGGGGACACGGGGATAATGGGGGACACGTAGGAGACGTGGAGACACATGGGAGGATGGGGACAGGGGGGAGGCTTGGGGACATGGGGACAAGTAGATATGGGGATATGTAGGGATATAGGGACATGGAGATATGGGGACATGTAGGGGATATAGGGACATGGGGATAATGGGGGACACGTAGGAGACATTGAGACACATGGGAGGGTGGGGACAAGGGGAGGCTTGGGGACATGGGGCAAGTAGATATGGGGACATGTAGGGGATATAGGGACATGGAGATAATGGGGGACGTGTAGGAGATGTGGAGACACATGGGAGGGTGGGGACAAGTAGATATGGGGACATGTAGGGGATATAGGGACATAGAGACAATGGGGGACACGTTGGAGACATGGAGACACATGGGAGGATGGGGACATGTAGGGGACATAGGGACATGGAGATAATGGGGGACATGTAGGAGACGTGGAGACACATGGGAGGATGGGGACAAGGGGGAGGCTTGGGGACATGTAGGATGTAGAGGGACAAATAGGTATGGGGACATGTAGGGGACATAGGGACATGGAGATAATGGGGGACATGTAGGAGACGTGGAGACATGTGGGAGAATGGGGACACGTTGGGGCCAAGTGGGAGGCTTGGGGACATGTGGGGTGTGTGGGGACATGGAGGAGCTGTAGGGACATGGGGACTCATGGGGACGTGCAGGAGGATGGGGACCTTTGGGGACATGGGGACAGGCAGGAGCCGTGAGCACACGTTGTGTCCCCGGGCCAGCGCTGTGTCCCCTGTCCCTGCTGTCCCTGCTGTCCCCAGTGTCCCCAGCGCTGTGTCCCCTGTCCCTGCTGTCCCTGCTGTCCCCAGTGTCCCCAGCACCGTGTCCCCTGTCCCTGCTGTCCCCTGTCCCCACTGTTCCCAGCGCCGTGTCCCCTGTCCCTGCTGTCCCTGCTGTCCCTGCTGTCCCCAGTGTCCCCAGCACCGTGTCCCCTGTCCCTACTGTCCCTGCTGTCCCCAGTGTCCCCAGCACCGTGTCCCCTGTCCCTACTGTCCCTACTGTCCCCAGTGTCCCCAGCACCGTGTCCCCTGTCCCTGCTGTCCCTACTGTCTCCAGTGTCCCCTGTCCCTGCTGTCCATACTGTCCCTAGTGTCCCCAGCACCGTGTCCCCTGTCCCTGCTGTCCCTACTGTCTCCAGTGTCCCCTGTCCCTGCTGTCCCCAGTGTCCCCAGCACCGTGTCCCCTGTCCCTGCTGTCCCTACTGTCTCCAGTGTCCCCTGTCCCTACTGTCCCCAGTGTCCCCAGCACCGTGTCCCCTGTCCCTACTGTCCCTGCTGTCCCCAGTGTCCCCAGCACCGTGTCCCCTGTCCCTGCTGTCCCTACTGTCTCCAGTGTCCCCTGTCCCTACTGTCCCCAGTGTCCCCTGTCCCTGCTGTCCCTACTGTCCCTAGTGTCCCCAGCACCGTGTCCCCTGTCCCTGCTGTCCCTACTGTCCCCAGTGTCCCCTGTCCCTGCTGTCCATACTGTCCCTAGTGTCCCCAGCACCGTGTCCCCTGTCCCTGCTGTCCCTACTGTCTCCAGTGTCCCCTGTCCCTACTGTCCCCAGTGTCCCCAGCATCCCCAGCACCGTGTGTCCAGCGCCATGTCCCCAGTGTCCCCAGTGCTGTGTCCCCAGTGTCCCCAGTGTCCCCAGCGCCATGTCCCCAGTGTCCCCAGCGTCCCCAGCGCCGTGTGTCCAGCGCCGTGTCCCCAGTGTCCCCAGCGCCATGTCCCCAGTGTCCCCAGCGTCCCCAGCGCCGTGTCCCGTCCCCGCAGGTGCAACAACCGGACTCAGTGTGTGGTGGTGGCCGGTTCCGACGCCTTCCCCGACCCCTGCCCGGGCACCTACAAGTACCTGGAGGTGCAGTACGACTGCGTGCCCTACAGTGAGTGCTGCCGCGGCCCTGCCCCACAGCACCCCTGCCCCACAGCACCTCCTGCCCCATGGTCCTGCCCCACAGCACCCCCCGCCCCACAGCACCCCCGCCCCACAGCACCCCCCGCCCCACAGCACCCCCTGCCCGGGCACCTGCAAGTACCTGGAGGTGCAGGGAGTCCTGCCCCATGGCACCCACAGCACCCTATAGTGGCCAAAACATCCTGCCCCAGAGCACCCACAGCACCCAGACCCACAGCACCACATGGGGTCCTGCCCCACGGCACCCACAGCACCCTATAGTGCCCAAAACATCCTGCCCCACAGCACCCACAGCACCCACGGGGTCCTGCCCCACGGCACCCACAGCACCCTATAGTGCCCAAAACATCCTGCCCCAGAGCACCCACAGCACCCAGACCCACAGCACCACATGGGGTCCTGCCCCACGGCACCCACAGCACCCTATAGTGCCCAAAACATCCTGCCCCACAGCACCCACAGCACCCACGGGGTCCTGCCCCACGGCACCCACAGCACCCTATAGTTCCCAAAACATCCTGCCCCACAGCACCCACAGCACCCAGACCCACAGCACCCCACGGCACCCACGGGGTCCTGCCCTGCAGTACCCACAGCACCCAGACCCATAGGGTCCTGCCCCACAGCACCCATGGCACACAGACCCACAGCACCCACAGGGTCCTGCCCCACAGCACCCAGACCCATAGGATCCTGCCCCACAGCAGCCATGGCACACAGACCCACAGCACCCACAGCGTCCAGACCCACAGCACCCACAGGGTCCTGCCCTACAGCACCCATGGCACCCAGACCCACAGCACCCACCCCACAGCACCTGCACCCACAGCACTTGCATCATCCTGCCCCATAGCGCTTGCAGCACCCACAGCACCCATAACAGCCACCCCCCAGCAGCCCCCGCACTGTCCCCCGCAAACCCCCCAGGGCCCCCTCCCTTGTGCCCCCCACCCCTGGGGGCACCCGGACGCCTGGGTCCTCACCTGGGGGGAGGGGTGATGAGGGGTGACCTGAGGGGGGGGGGCGGGGACCCCCCCAGACAGGGTGAGCCAGGAAGTCCCACCCCCCATGGGCCTCCCAGAAGTGGGGGGGCAGCCATACCCCCCCCATGCCCCATGGCATTGTGGGAGCCCCCAGGTGACGCTGGGGGGGGCGGGGGCGCTGCGGGGTCCCCTGTGGCCCCCCCAGACATGGGAGACTGCTATGCCTCCCCCCATGGATTTGGGGGCGCAGCCCCCTCCCCTCTTGGAGTCCTCAAACCCCTTGTGTCCCCCCCCCCGCCCCAGATTTGGGGCCAACCCCCTATTTGTGGAGCCCCCCCCGTGTGTCCCACCCCCGAGTCGGGGTCTGACCCCCCCGTGTCCCCTCGGTTTGGGGGGGTCGGGCCCATCTCTCCCCTCAGGCGCCGTCGCGGGGACCCCCCCGCCCCGACCCCCCCTTTGCTTTGCAGCCGCCGCCGGAGCCGCCGGAGGGAAAAGCGCCGGGACCCCCGGCACCGGGACACGCGGCACCGGGACACGCGGCACCGCGGGGGGACACGCTGGGACACGCCGGGCATGCGCTGGGCACACAAACACGCTAAGCACACGCCAAGCTCATGCTGGGCACAGACACAGACACGCTAAGCACATGCCAAGCACATACAGGGCACAGGTACAGACACGCTAAGCACACGTGAAGCTCATGCTGGGCACACACATGCTAAGCACATGCCAAGCGCATGCTGGGCACGAACTCAGACACACTGAGCACACGCCAAGCACACACTGGGCATGGACACGCTAAGCACACGCCAAGCTCATGCTGGGCACAGACACAGACACGCTAAGCACACATGAAGCTCGTGCTGGGCACACACACGCTAAGCACACGCCAAGCACATGCTGGGCACGCACACACTGAGCACACGCCAAGCACACACTGGGCACACAAACACGCTAAGCACACGCCAAGCTCATGCTGTGCACGCACACGCTAAGCATATGCCAAGCACATACAGGGCACACACACACACACTAAGTACATGCCAAGCACATACAGGTCACGGACACACTAAGCACACGCCAAGCACACACTGGGCATGGACACAGACACACTAAGCACACGCCAAGCTCATGCTGGCACGCACACGCTAAGCACATACAGGGCACAGGCACAGACACGCTAAGCACACACGAAGCTCTTGGTGGGCATGGACACGCTAAGCACACGCCAAGCTCATGCTGGGCACAGACACGCTAAGCACATGCCAAGCACATACAGGGCACAGGTACAGACACGCTAAGCACACGTGAAGCTCATGCTGGGCACACACACGCTAAACACATGCCAAGCACATACAGGGCACACACACACACTAAGCACATGCCAAGCACATGCTGGGCATGAACACACACACACTAAGTACACGCCAAGCACATGCTGGGCACGGACACACTGAGCACACACTAAGCACGCACTGGGCATGGACACAGACATGCTAAGCACACGCTAAGCTCACGCTGGACACACACACACTAAGCACACACAAAGCTCATGCTGGGCACGGACACGCTAAGCACACACCAAGCACACGCTGGGCATGGACACAGACATGCTGAGCACACGCCAAGCACATCCTGGGCACGCACACGCTAAGCACATGCCAAGCACATACAGGGCACACACACACACTAAGCACACGCCAAGCACACGCTGGGCACGGACACGCTAAGCACATGCCAAGCTCATGCTGGGCACAGACACAGACACGCTAAGCACACACGAAGCTCGTGCTGGGCACAGACACGCTAAGCACATGCCAAGCACATACAGGGCACACACACACACTAAGCACACGCCAAGCACATACAGGGCACACACACACACTAAGCACACGCCAAGCACACGCTGGGCACGGACACAGACACGCTAAGCACACGCCAACACACACTGGGCACACACACGCTAAGCACATGCCAAGCGCATGCTGTGCACGCACACGCTAAGCACATGCCAAGCACATACAGGGCACAGGCACAGACACGCTAAGCACACACGAAGCTCGTGCTGGGCACAGACACGCTAAGCACACGCCAAGCACATACAGGGCACACACACACACACTAAGCACACGCCAAGCACACGCTGGGCACGGACACAGACACGCTAAGCACACGCCAACACACACTGGGCACACACACGCTAAGCACATGCCAAGCGCATGCTGGGCACGAACTCAGACACGCTGAGCACACGCCAAGCACACGCTGGGCACACACACGCTAAGCACACGCCAAGCTCATGCTGGGCACGCACACACTGAGCACACGCCAAGGACACACTGGGCACACACACACACTAAGCACACGCCAAGCTCATGCTGTGCACACACACGCTAAGCACACGCCAAGCACATACAGGGCACAGGCACAGACACGCTAAGCACACACGAAGCTCGTGCTGGGCACAGACACGCTAAGCACACGCCAAGCTCATACAGGGCACACACACACACTAAGCACACGCCAAGCACACGCTGGGCACGGACACAGACACGCTAAGCACACGCCAACACACACTGGGCACACAAACATGCTAAGCACATGCCAAGCTCATGCTGGGCACGGACACGCTAAGCACACGCCAACACACACTGGGCATGGACACACTAAGCACACGCCAAGCACATACAGGACACGGACACACTAAGCACACGCCAAGCACATACAGGACACGGACACACTAAGCACATGCCAAGCACACACTAGGCATGGACACAGACATGCTAAGCACATGCCAAGCTCATGCTGGCACGCACACGCTAAGCACATACAGGGCACAGGCACAGACACGCTAAGCACACACGAAGCTCGTGCTGGGCACACACACGCTAAGCACATGCCAAGCACATACAGGGCAGACACACGCTAAGCACACGCCAAGCACACGCTGGGCACGGACACGCTAAGCACACGCCAAGCTCATGCTGGGCACAGACACAGACACGCTAAGCACACACGAAGCTCGTGCTGGGCACACACACGCTAAGCACACGCCAAGCTCACGCTGGGCACGGACACACTAAACACACACCAAGCACACACCAAGCTCACGCTGGGCATGCACACACTTAGCACACGCCAAGCACACGCTGGGCACGGACACAGACACGCTAAGCACACGCGAAGCTCGTGCTGGGCACGCACACGCACAGCACACGCCAAACACACACTGGGCACGCACATGCTAAGCACACGCCAAGCACACACTGGGCACGGACACACTAAGCACACGCCAAGCTCATGCTGGGCACGGACACAGACATGCCAAGCACACGCCAAGCTCATGCTGGGCACGCACACGCTAAGCACACGCCAAGGACACACTGGGCATGGACACACTAAGCACTCACCAAGCACACACACAGACACACTAAGCACACGCCAAGCACGTACAGGGCACAGGCACAGACACGCTAAGCACACATGAAGCTCGTGCTGGGCACGGACACAGACATGCTAAGCACATGCCAAGCACACACTGGGCACACAAACATGCTAAGCACACGCCAAGCTCATGCTGGGCACGGACACGCTGAGCACACGCCAAGGACACACTGGGCACGGACACGCTGAGCACACGCCAACACACACTGGGCACGGACAGACTGAGCACATGCCAAGCACATACAGGGCACAGACACACTAAGCACACGCCAAGCACACGCTGGGCACGGACACAGACACGCTAAGCACATGCCAACACACACTGGGCACACACACGCTAAGCACACGCCAAGCACATACAGGGCACACACACACACTAAGCACATGCCGAGCGCATGCTGGGCACGGACACGCTAAGCACACGCCAAGCTCATGCTGGGCACGCACACGCTGAGCACATGCCAAGCACATACAGGGCACAGGCACAGACACGCTAAGCACACATGAAGCTCATGCTGGGCACAGACACAGACACGCTAAGCACATGCCAAGCACACACTGGGCACACAAACATGCTAAGCACACGCCAAGCTCATGCTGGGCACGGACACGCTAAGCACATGCCAACACACACTGGGCACGGACAGACTGAGCACATGCCAAGCACATACAGGACACAGACACACTAAGCACACGCCAAGCACACACTGGGCATGGACACAGACACGCTAAGCACATGCCAAGCTCATGCTTGGCACACACATGCTAAGCACATGCAAGCTTATGCTGGGCACGCACACGCTAAGCACACGCCAAGTACATACAGGGCACAGGCAGAGACACACAAAGCACACACGAAGCTCGTGCTGGGCACAGACACACTAAGCACACGCCAAGTACATACAGGGCACAGGCAGAGACACACTAAGCACACGCCAAGCTCACACTGGGCACGTGCATGCACATGCACAGCACACGCCAACACACGCTGGGCACGCACATGCTAAGCACACGCCAGGCACGGACACAGACACGCTAAGCACACGCCAAGCTCACACTGGGCACACACGCTAAGCACATGCCAAGCACATACAGGGCACAGGCACAGTAAGCACACATGAAGCTTGTGCTGGGCATGGACACACTAAACACGCCAAGCACATACAGGGCACATACACGCACACGGCAAGCACACACTGGGCAGGGACACAGACACACTAAGCACACACGAAGCTCATGCTGGGCGCACACACACTAAGCACACGCCGAGCACACACGAGCACACACGAGCACACGCCGAGCACACACGAGCGCACGCTGAGCACACATGAGCACACGCCGAGCACACACGAGCACACGCCGAGCACACACGAGCACACGCTGAGCACACGCCGAGCACACACAAGCACACGCTGAGCACACACGAGCACACGCTAAGCACACACAGCACACGTGAGCACACACGAGCACACGCTGAGCACACGCCAAGCACACACAAGCACACGCCGAGCACACACGAGCACACGCCGAGCACACACGAGCACACGCTGAGCACACACGAGCACACGCCGAGCACACACGAGCACACGCCGAGCACACACGAGCACACGCTGAGCACACACGAGCACACACGAGCACACACGAGCACACGCCGAGCACACACCGAGCACACGCCGAGCACACACGAGCACACGCCGAGCACACACGAGCACACGCTGAGCACACACAAGCACACGCTGAGCACACACGAGCACACGCCGAGCACACACGAGCACACGCCGAGCACACACGAGCACACGCTGAGCACACACGAGCACACGCTGAGCACACACGAGCACACGCCGAGCACACGCCAAGCACACACAAGCACACGCCGAGCACACACGAGCACACGCTGAGCACACGCCGAGCACACACGAGCACATGCCGAGCACACGCTGAGCACACACAAGCACACGCCGAGCACACACGAGCACACGCTGAGCACACGCCGAGCACACACGAGCACACGCCGAGCACACACGAGCACACACGAGCACACGCTGAGCACACACGAGCACACGCCGAGCACACACGAGCACATGCTGAGCACACACGAGCACACACGAGCACACACGAGCACACACGAGCACACACGAGCACACGCCAAGCACACACGAGCACACGCTGAGCACACACGAGCACACGCCGAGCACACACGAGCACACGCCGAGCACACGCTGAGCACACACGAGCACACGCTGAGCACACACGAGCACACGCTGAGCACACGCCGAGCACACACGAGCACACATGAGCACACGCCGAGCACACACGAGCACACGCTGAGCACACGCCGAGCACACGCTGAGCACACACGAGCACATGCCGAGCACACACGAGCACACGCCGAGCACACGCTGAGCACACACGAGCACACGCCAGCACAGAGCACACGCCGAGCACACACGAGCACACGCTGAGCACACATGAGCACACGCTGAGCACACACGAGCACATGCCGAGCACACACGAGCACACGCTGAGCACACGCCGAGCACACACGAGCACACGCTGAGCACACGCCGAGCACACGCTGAGCACACACGAGCACATGCCGAGCACACACGAGCACACGCCGAGCACACGCTGAGCACACACGAGCACACGCCAGCACAGAGCACACGCCGAGCACACACGAGCACACGCTGAGCACACATGAGCACACACGAGCACACGCTGAGCACACATGAGCACACGCTGAGCACACACGAGCACATGCCGAGCACACACGAGCACACGCTGAGCACACGCCAAGCACACACGAGCACATGCCAAGCACACACGAGCACACGCCGAGCACACACGAGCACACGCTGAGCACACGCCAAGCACACACGAGCACATGCCAAGCACACACGAGCACACGCCGAGCACACACGAACACACGCCGAGCACACACGAGCACACGCCGAGCACACACGAGCACACGCCGAGCACACACAAGCACACGCTGAGCACACGCCGAGCACACACAAGCACACGCTGAGCACACACGAGCACACGCTGAGCACACACGAGCACACGCTGAGCACACGCCAAGCACACACGAGCACACGCTGAGCACACACGAGCACACGCCGAGCACACACGAGCACACGCCAATAACACAGCACATACTAAGCACACACAGCACACATGAGCACACACTAAGCACACGTGAGCACACGCCAAGCACACGCCAGCACAGAGCACACGCCCGGCGCGCCCAGCGCCCGGTGCCGGTGCCGGTGCCGGTGCCGCGCTCGCGGTGCCGTGGGGTGGGTCTGTGGGGCGGGGCCGTGGGGCGGGGGGGTGTGGGGCACGGGCGCCCTCTTCCTTTGCAGGTGTGCGCCGTGGGGCAGAGCCCCCCCGCCGTGGGGCAGAGCCCCCCCCGCCGCCGCCGCCGTCTCTCTCTCTCTCTCTCCTTCCTTCTTCCTCCAGGGGGGGTGGAGGGGGAGGGGGCCTGGGGGGACCCAGGCGTCCGGGCGCTGCCCAACCCCCACCAGAGCTGAGGGGGGAGCCCTGTCCGTCTGTCCGGCCAGCCGCCGGCTCTCATGTCATCTGTGCTGTCCGTCCCTCTGTCCCCTTGTCCGTCCTTCTGTCCCCCTGTCCGTCCCTCCGTCAGTCCCCCTGTCTGTCCCCTTGTCCGTCCTTCTGTCCCCCTGTCTGTCCCTCCATCAGTCCCCCCGTCTGTCCCCTTGTCCGTCCTTCTGTCCCCCTGTCTGTCCCTCCATCAGTCCCCCTGTCTGTCCCCCTGTCCGTCCCTCCATCAGTCCCCCGTCTGTCCCCTTGTCCGTCCTTCTGTCCCCTTGTCCGTCCCTCCATCAGTCCCCCTGTCTGTCCCCTTGTCCATCCCTCTGTCCGTCCTTCTGTCCTCTTGTCCGTCCCTCCGTCAGTCCCCTGTCTGTCCCTCTGTCCGTCCCCCCATCTGTCGGTTCTGTCCCTCTGTCCATCCCTTCGCCCATCCCTGTGCCTGTGTGTCCATCTGTCCATCTGTCCGTCTGTCCGTCTGTCCGTCGGTCCATCCGTCCTCTCACCCACCCATCCAACCACCTGCCCGTCCGTCTGTCCCTCCCTCCATCCTCCCTGCTCGGCCTTTCGAGCGTGTGTCTGTCTGTCCGTCCATCTGGCTGTTACCTGTCCGTCCATTTGTCCGTCTGTCCATCCTGTTACCCGTCCTTTCACTCCCCCATCTGTTTGTCCATCCCGCCTTTGTCCGTCTGTCCACCCCTTCACCCCCCCATCCGTCCATCCATCCGTCCATCTGTCCGTCCATCCTCCCCGCTCCGTTTCCATCCCCCCCCCACCCCCTCCGATGGGGGAGGGGGCACAGGGCCCCCCCCTCAAAGGGCTCAGGGACCCCCCACAAAGGGGGCGCAGGGTCCCCGGCTGCCCCATCATGGGGCCGGGGGCGGGGGGGGGGGGCACAGGGGTCCCCAATGTCCCCGAGCGGGGGGGTCACCCCCAGGGCCCCCCCAGCAGTGGGGCCGGGGCCGGGGGGGCCGAAGCCGTTTAATCTCTTTTCTCTTTGTCTCCTCTCTCGCCCCCCCCCCTCCCCTTCCCCCCCCCCCGCCCATGTGTCCCCACCCCCCATCCCCCCCCCACCCCACCCCCCCCCCTCGCACCCC